>NW_021636176.1:0-33079 GCF_004799145.2 Neltuma alba
TACAAATGATTGTTGAAAGGGGCAAAAGCGAAACCTGTTGAGTGCTCAATAATAGAAACGGGATACCACACACATACATTGATATTGCAAAGTAGTGTATCAAATATAATTAGTGAGAGCCATGATTCAATTCACTCACCTTGTTCACCACAAGATCTTCTTTAAAAAGCACAGAGAGAGAGAGAGAGAGAGAGAGAGAGAGCGAGAGGGTGAGATCAATATGCACACACACACACAATTTGTACATATATTGATCACTTTCTAGGGTTTCTTTTTCTCTTTTGAGTCGTTTAATATAAAGAGCTGATCTCTCTCGCTGGACACCATGATATGAAAAAGATTTAGTTAGGACTTTAATTTGAAGAGCCCGAATTTTAAGAAATTAATGGAGATTTTGAGTTCTTTAATTTTATATCATTTTCCTTCAACAAAAAAAAATCCAAGGATCGAACTCTCCTCAGCTTGAAAAAACAAATATCTCCATGATTACATTGTCATAAGTTATATATATATATATATATATATATATAAATGAAGAATAAAATCTATCAATATCACTATCAGCATCTTCTCATTATAATATGTCATTGATGGTTATAATTTGTAACACGTTTTCTTGTTTCCATTTGGTTCCTTAACGCGGTCATCAGAGTTTTAATATTTATATATATTAATAATTATAAACTACAATGAGAATATATAATGTGTGTACTGTTTTAACTCTTTAACCCTAGTCTAACAGGGGATCTCTTCCCTATTTATTTTTAATATTTTTTAAATACTACTACTCATGAAGATATTATAGTGCAGCAAACACATTAGTCGCTTCATATAAAATGTCTATAGTTATTAGAGCTGACTAATTTGAATTAAACCGCATTAAAATACATGGGATCCAAAGCTCTCCCCATAATAATAGGTTAATAACCTTTTTTCCATGGACAACTCAGTTCTTAAAGACATGAACTTAAAAGATGATTGTATTTATTACACACTTGATTGAGAATAGTTGTCTCATATCCTAGTAAATCAATATTAATAGTGGAGATTTTTAATTTTCTTTTTTTTTTGGAGTGAAAAGTTTAGGTGAGTTGGGTTCCAAGACTTATCAGAGCAAAGACATGTCTTTAGATTTAAAAATGCTTACAGAAATACTCACAGATGGCTTATCAATAAGTTTTCATGTCGGCAGCAAGATTCGAATTCACAACTTTGTGAGTTATAGACTGACTCATTTACCAACTTAACCAATTCTTGTTGGTTTATTTTTTTATTTTTTTTGAAAATATGAGTGATCATGAAAGAATCTTGGGGGCATATCCATCACACAATATCTGTGCATCGGCGGTGAAGATATGATTATGATGATGTGAAAGAGGCCCAATTGACTTTGTTGCATCACAAAAGCTAATCGCCTTTTCTCAAACTCTCTTTTTCTCTTTTTAACTTTCTTTTAAATCTCTGCATCGATCTAACCCCACTTTCACCCACCTTTTCTCTCAAATTCCAAAACGACCTTGTAATATATTTATTTATATGTATATATCCTTATATATCATCGGTTACTGTTAACTTAATTCTGATGACAATCATGTCTTATAACTTTATCTCATTTGTTATGAGTCCAAATTAAATATTTTGTGGACCAACCTTGCCCCATTCAAACCCCTTTGTTTCTATCTCTGAGATTTACCATAATTCTCAATAATTACAATGTGTTGCTTTGTACTTTGATTTATCATCGCCCTTCTTTGTTTGTTAAACTGAGGATCAGAGACCACATAAAATGATGAACTTGGTTCATTTGCAGAAATTAATGAATGAAATCAAAAGTTGCTACTCAGTAAGAGTTACTGTAATGAAATTGTAAGTTAATGTTTTGATTTATTCATGAAATCCGTGAAAAACTATAATATCCTCACTCAAACGTCAGTGTGATATAATATTGCAAAGAGTGTAATATTATATTTGAACTGCAATACTGAAAAATATCAAAATTTGTATTTATATCTGAACTGCAATTTCTCCCTTTTTTAAAAAAATAAATTATCAAATAAAATCTTACTGCCGGGTGGTATTAATTCATTTCAGGTCAAAAAGTAGTATAATTTTTTGCCAACCAAAAAGGAGAATAATTACTTCAAGAAATATTAAATTTATATATAGATATATATACACACACACATCCTTGAGTTCTTTTTTTTTTTTTAATTGCCAACATACATATGATTGAGTGCAATTATGTTTTCCTCTCCCAGCCTATTGATAAGAAGTTGCATAGTTAATAGCATTAGTTATAATTATATCAAACGACAAGGTCATAACAAGTGATTAAGATGTAATTAAGGCTTTAATTTTCCTTTTGTTTCTATTGACCAGCAAACACAACACAGTGAAGTGCATATTACTAAATACACAAGTTTTTCACACACACACACACCCCGAATATATATTGATAATGATAATATCAAAAGTACATTTTAGTGAGATATCAATTAAAAGAGCCATATGTGTGTGTATATATATATAAATGTATGATGACCGCAAATTTATTTATGAAGCATAGTGCTATTAAAGAATTATTTGAAAAGCTTGCCCTACCTCCGATGTAGTGTACATATATAGCTAGGAATCCAAGGTTTATATATATAGACATATATTTATTTACCAAAACTATTTTAAAAATTGCTAGAATTTCTGCAAAGAATATACAGGGAGACATCGCATGAAAGAAATCATGGCTTATGAGGCATATATAGTTGAGGGAAAGGAAAAGGAAAATTATAATGATTTAATTACTTTTATATGTTTGGATTGGGATTCTGAAAAAGATAAGTTACTAATTCAAGGACCAAATGTAATAATTATATATGAATTTATTATTATGTTTTTTAACAAGAAATAATTATCAGATTTTCTAATAATATCTATATTTTTTTAAAAAATATGATTATATTTTTAAAATGCTTAATATACATTCATGAATATGATTTTCAGAGATTAAAAAAAAGGATTCGGTTGGAAGTTAGGCTATCATCAGGGAAAAAAACGAAATTTTGTTTAAGAATATTTCTCTAATTGCGAAGAAAATTAAGCAGGTCGTCTCAAACAATTATAATGGTGAAATTTCATGAGAAATGGAATTTGCTGGCGTTAGGCAAACGTGATGATGATGTCATATGAGTACGTATAATGTAATGAAGGGAAATAACGTGGCACCAATATGTACAGCAAAAACCCTTGGTTTTACTAATTATTTAAATTCCAAATAATTAAATCCATACTTTATATTTTATAAATTTATTATTCTTTTCTTTATAATAATTTTTTTATGGCTGAAGTAAAAGTGAGAAAGGCAATGTGCGGTGGCAAGCGACATCATTTCATTTTGTCTCTGCTTATGCCCTCTCATTATTCCCCTTCAGATTATTTCCTGTTTATCACTCTCACTTTTTTCTTTTTGCTTTTTGTTTAAAAATTTATTTATTTTATTTATTATGAATTTGCCAAAGTTGCTTTCTCTTTTGAGCCCAAATTATACTAATCATGAGATTACTAGTAATACACCAACCAATCATTTTAATCGTTCCTACATTATTGTATTTGAAATACATAAACCTATCATTATTCCACTTTCAACTTCTTAATCAAAGAACCAATATTATATATACTGAGTAATCATGATTTTCACAGACAGAAAAAAATACTATCTTCAGTTCTTGATATAAGACCTCGTTTGACTTTTATTTTTTTTTCTAAATATAAGACTCTAATCCACTTTGTTTCTCATATTTATTCATTTTTTTTCAAGATAGTCCTTCTAATAATGATAGTTCTAACCAATAAACTTGATTAACAAGTATATTTTAGAAAAGATAATACCTATTTATTACAAATAACTAACTTAATTTGTTTTCTTAATCTACTCAAATTAGTCAATTAGCTCTTATATTTAGGACCGGAGATAGGACAATGTTGTGTACAAATTATGCAAATGTGTGTGGGTGTGTGTGTTTCATTTATATCAGCAAAAGAGACAATAATTTGTCAGGCAAAAAAAAAAACAGAGAGAGGGACAATAATTTCGCACAATTTTATTCTCTTTAATTATATTACTTTTCCGTTGGCAGAAAAAAAATAATTATATTACTTTTCCTTAATTAGCTGTCGAAACAAAGCTTAAAGCCACAGTTGAGACATTTTCTCTCGTACCTAATTGACTTTAATTAACTTTTGTCTTACGAGAAAATTGCTTTTACTGTTGGGAGCTTGGTCCTTCCATGAACAATAAAGCATATTTTGTTTCACTTTTTATCACGAGAAAATAAAAGGCACATATTTTGTTGTACAAATTAAACCATGAGTAACTTTCTCAATTTTGAATAATTGATGTTTCAAAACTGAACTAAAAACAAACTCATCAACTTTTACGTTGGACCTTTTCAGGAAAATTACTGATCTTTCTGTATATTTCACAACATAATGTAATTTACATAGTAAGATTTCATTTGTCTTGCATATGTCAACACACACACACACACAATTTAAGAGATTGATAAAAAGTCAGCATGCATAATGTTAAAAGCAAAATATATTACACTTATTTTCAAAATATCAAAATTTTAAAATGTTCAAAGCTATTTTTTTTATAAGTATATTAACACTCACACAAATAGTTTGAACTTGTGACCTCGCTCCTAAAGAAGAAGTTGGTGCCACTGGACTTAAGGGTTATTGGCATATTTCAAAAATATTTAGAAGCAGTGCTTCGAATCAATTTGAATCATCAATGTATTTATATATGTAAAATTTATTAAAAAAATTGAACTATTCATAAATCATACTAGTACGTACTATTTAACATTGATACATACTACATAGGATCTACATATAGAGTTGGGTTAAAGTGCATTTAGCACCCCGAAATATTTTCTCAGGTGCATCCAGCATCTTAAAATATTTTGTAATGCCTCTAGCATCCTGAAATATTTTTTTAAGTGTATCTGACACCATAAAGTATTTTTTAGTACATTCAGCATCTCAAAGTATTTTTTTAGGTGCGTTCAGCACCAAAAAATATATTTTGGTACATCCAGTACTAAGGCAAAAAAAAAAAAAACTTCAAGGTGCCGGGTGCCCCTAAAAAACACTTCGAGGTACTGGATGCACAGGAAAATACTTTAGAGTGTTGGATACATCTGAGAAAATATTTTGAAGTGTTGGATACACCTTAACCCTATACAGTTTTGGCAAGTTTTAGTGTTAGTATGTCATCACTATATGTTGATAAAATATCCATAAAAAATGCTTTTTCATATGGACAAAATGACACATCTTTTACTATATGTAATATGTGTGAAAACAGGTTTAGTTTTTGCAATAAGAAATATGTGATTTATATTTACTTCATGTTATAATAATATGACATAAAAATATTGGCCGAAATTAGTATTACTTCCAATCCTGAATATAAAGTTTACTTTATAATATAATTAATTACAAGATGAAATTTATATCAAGGACAGGAAATAATATAATGCACAGGCAATCAAGGGTAAGTAGCTTATATATTTGTTTTAAAAGTCATGTTATATATTCAGCATCACTAGAATTAATTGATATATGGAATTACACGTCAAAAATACAAAAACGCATATGCTCATCTGATTCTTAATATAAGACCCATTTAACTAATTTGATTTGATTCAAGAAGTTATGTAAGTTAATTAATTATAAGAAATGTGATATGTTTTTCCTAAAACACCATAATCATCTTTCTTAATATCTTCTCTCCCTTGTCTACTTGATTATGGTTGAGGGAGTATCCATAAGGGTAATTTAGAAAAAATTGATAAATATGAGAAATGGGTCTTGTATTTAGGATCAAAATCAACTCAACGATCGGGTCATATATTAAGAACCAGAAGAGTATAATTATATATATATATGAAATAATGTAAAATGGCAGCAACGAAATGATTGCCCCCACGCACCTCAATCTGTGAATTCTTGTCCCCATCCCAGCCCCCCCACATGCTCTGAATCTATACCAATTGATAAAATATAATTCAGAACACGTCCCCATCCCATTCCTATTCCCACTCTCATTTTCAATTTCAAATTCAAATTCCAACTTCTTTTCCGTTTATATGCAAACACCCTCTTCATTATGTTCAATGCTTAATGGTCGTACCACCTTAATGAACTCCATGACTTCCGAGCTTGAAATATGGAATAATTAAATGATGATTTTTCACGCGCACATGAATAGAATGATGATGTTTTTATTACATATATGTATGTACGTACGTATGAGGAATAGACAGTACTAATTAATTAGATTATTAAAACCAAGAAAGAAATGGTTGGGAAGTCAACTATATAGATAAGCTAACAAGAGAAAAAGTAATTAAGGAAACTATATCATCATATTAGGCTAAAGAGAAGGTATAGTTTGTATGGATTAAGGTAGGATTATGAACTTAGTGAAATGTCTCTTAGGATTCTAAGCTCATGGGGCTAAAAGATGTACTTCTCTGTTTTCAAATGGAGGGTTAGATTTAGTCTTGGATATAAAACTTTAATTTATTTTATCTTTTATATTTATTAATTTTTTTAAAAATTAATTTATCTAGCTAAATTATACACTTTTTTCCTGTCAAACCTAACTTATAAACTGATTTGTAATTTAATGTTCAATATTACTATTTTGAAAAAATTATGTTATATTTATTATGATAAACTAATTTATTTAATTTTTTAATTTACTTAAATTAGTTAATAAATATCTTTTATATTAAGAATTATTATGAGATGTTTCAAGAAAGGTATTTAATTATCAAAAAGCTTCAATAATAAATGAGCAGCACAAATCTGTTGACTATTTCTGTGTCAGAGCCTATCATTGCACACTTCTTAATTGTTATAAGATTTTTGGGTAATTTTAAAATCTTTTCTTGACTCTTTACGGTAATTTTTCCAAATAAATCAGCACGCAGAAGAGAGTTTAAGAGGAGTTGAAGAGGCAAAAACAAAACATCTTTTACATACTACCTTTGATTCTTAATATAAGAGTTAGTTGATTAATTTGACTGATTAGTTAAGTTAGTTATTTATAATAAATAACTATTGTCTTTTTTAAAATATCCTTGTTAATCAAGTACATTGGTTAAAACTATCATTGTCACACAGACTACTTTGAAAAAAATAAATAAATATAAAAGATAAAGTGGATTAAGACTTTATATTTAAAACTAAAATAAAAATCAAACAATTTCTGATATTAAGGACAAAAAATAATACAATATTAAATGTGAAGGGCTGAAGGCCCTCGACAAAAATACTTGGACGTGCGTGGTAACTGATGTGTTGCTCTAGTTTTTAACAAAAATCACTTATTATTACATATTAAAAAAATATTAAATTGATAAAAAAATTATTTTTCTTTTATATTTATAAATTATTCTTATATTTCTTCCTTCTTCCTCTCTTTCCATTGAGAATTAAATAAAGGTACAGTTAAAAAACAAACATTTTAAATATACTACAGATGACTTATATTTAGGACCAAAACTTTCTCCCTTGTCAATTTAATGCATTTATTAACATGCGAGGATGAGTTACAAGTGATTCACATTTAAGACCATAGTGGCATAAAATGTACATAAATATATACTCTTTTAATCTTATTTATAAGATACTTTCAATATGTTTTAAATAGAGTTAACAAAAAAATCTTAAAATACATTAACTGTTTATTAAAATATAATAAATTTTTTAACTTTTCCCTTATTTATATAACAATTTTTTAACTTTACCTTCATTTAATATATACACAGTTTAAAAAATATCTACACTATAATAAATGAAAGATAAAATAATATATTCATGTTAAAAATTTAATAAAGTGATTTATAAATAGAGTTAAGAAAAATCTTCTGTCACTAGCTTATAAATAAGATTAAAAGATTATATACTCATCTGATCTTATTTATATGGCACTTTTAATATATTTCACATAAAACTAATGAAAACCTTAAATTGCATTAACTTTTTTTTAAAATATAACAACCTTTTAGTTTTACTATTATTTAATATATATATTTTTTTAAAAATAATTATTTACAATATAATAAATAAAAGACAAATTAATATATTTATATTAAAAAAATAATAAAGTAACTTATAAGTATGGTTTAAAAAACCGTCTTTCTGTCCTGCTGTTCAGATAGAATTAGAAGAACATGGAACTGCAGTACACTGCAGACACAACGTGTTCCACTAGCGTGTGTGGGGGAGTGAGAGCGAGGGAGAGAGAACAGAAGAGGGAATGATGATGTGTGGGGTTACACACAGTAAGCCAGCGAGGCATGGTGTGCGTCGTTAACCATTGCTTACACAACTATTCAGCTTTTCTTGACGTTTCAATCTGTCTGTTTATTAACAAAACCCTTTAATGTAAAAACGAGTGAATTAATTTAAGTAAATTAAAAAAATTATTAAATTAGTTATTTGTAAGAAATAAGTATTATTTTTTCTAAAATATTATTACTAATTAATTATATATATTAGGTAGAATTACCATTTGATGGGTCCTAATTATAAGACATTATTTGTAAACAACAAATGAGGTCTTATAATTAGAACTGAGGGTAGTATTTAATATGTGCAAAGACTACAAGTACAGCCTTAAAAAATAGATAAATATGAGAGATAAAGTGAATCAATATTTTATATTTTAAACCAAATTAAATATCAAACTAACTCTTATATTAAGAAAGTAAAAATAATGTTTTATAATAATTCATGGTAATCAATATTCTTCAACACTTTTTCTTTCCACTTCAAATTTGGTGATAGAGGGAGTCAACGCTCACCATATAGTGTTTTTATTTCATAACTCCGTCCATTAGTTTGACTTTTTCTTCATCCGACAGCCTTCACAAATTATAGGCTAATCAATGTATTACAAGAAAAGATTGATACAGAGGATTTATGATAAGATTATTAATATTTTTTATGGTGAAAATTGCTATATATTCTTATTTTTCCTTTTGTTGAAAATTTTGGACCCGGCTGTTTGAATGTATAATCATGATCATCACTTATTTAAAAGAGTGCTTTTTGAGTACCAGAAAATAAAGGAGTGCTTTTTTTCTAGTTCGCTTTCACTTTCAATTCTGGTTTTTGTTATATACATGTCAAAATGATGAATTCCTTTATCAGATGTTTCTGGTTTAACAACTGTATAGTGCGATCATTATTATCGCTTTCCTTTTAATAAATTAAAAAAGTCCATTAATTATTATTGTAGCCCTTCAATAATTCATTGTTATTCCTATTTTCTACGTAAGATTATATATATATTTTGGTGCTTGGTTTATTTTTCAAAGGCCGTAAATGAAAAAATATATATAATTGAATATCTGCAATTTGATGTAAAAGCTTAATTAATTAAATTGGTTTGGTGAAAGTTGTTGCAGGCATAAATGCAACGTTCGTTAAACGGTCACATACCCATTATGGCTTTATCCCAATTACATAGTTATCGCTTCAAACCCAAGTTACTTGAAAAGTTCTAGATATACTAGTAAGTCAAGGCCAACAGGCTCGACCTAACATTCAAACATTTGACTTCCCCATCCTTTAAATGAATTAAAATATTACTTCCGATTTTAATTATAAGATTTTATTTATAGACTACAAACAAGGTCTTGTAATTAGAATCGGAAGTAGTATAAATTAAGAAAAAATTGGTAAAAAATCTCTAGTTGAAAATTTAATTGGTTAAAAAGACTTGAATTTGAGTAAGTGTAACTATGATCTGTTAGTGCAACATATCTTTCATTGTGTGCAACATATGCAACAATTATCAATACAGAAGTCACTTGCACACAACAGAAGATATGTTACACTCACGGATCATACTTGTACATGCTCAAATTCAGGTCTTTTTAGTCAATTAAATTTTCAAACAGGAATTTTTTTATCAATTTTCTCATAAATTAATGATGATGTTTTATTAAAAATAAATGTGAAATCATAGTAACAAATAATACTAAGTAATATGCGTATATACTTTTTTTGTACTTTGTAAGAAATTGCACTCGTTAATTTTGTTGTGCAGTGTGGCAGATCTATCTTTTGCTTCGTAGTTTTTCACATGAATATTTGGAATTGTTTTTTTAATAAAATTTTGAAAAAATTGCTGAAAATCCCCATTGAAATATTCATTGGCCAAAGGTATTTGAAATTTGTTTAAAAACATAAATAAAACTTATGTTTATCAGGGGTGCAATCATTTTTCAGTTACGTCCTATCTATATTTAACTATGTGCAAAAGTGGTCAACATTTATACATAACTAAAGATATATTGCAAATAGTTGAAGAAAAATCAACATATTTAACTCTTTTTTATTGAAGAAAAATACTTTCTAAAGGGGGACTTTTCAACAATTTTTTTTTCTAAATTATTAAAATTAAAAATTTCTTTCTGGAATCTTTATCTTTATTTTTATTATATTAAGAGATTTTTTTTTTTGACCGGACTTATATTAAGAGATTTAAACTTTAAACTGGACATCAAACCCTGATCTCTTAAATTTAAAGCAGATGAATAGGGAGAGGCGGAGAGACCCAAACGAGGATCGTGGAACGAGGCTGATGGCTGGAACCCGCAAAGTAATGTAAAGGCCATCCAATGTAGAGTCAGAATGGGCCTAAAGCCCATGGGCCCAATGCAGAAAAGCCTGGGCCCAATTTCAAAGAACAATCATATTCACATGTTTGCTTTGCGGAATTTAAAAGAACGACAAAGTGGGGTCTTTAGTCTTTTAGGATTGGAAACATGTCACCCCTGGTAAATTTTTCTTCATGATGCGATAGACGAATCATCCAGTGTTTAATATTTTCGAATAATTTAAATTCAAGTCTTATCAGACTCTCATTCAATAAGAAGCTATCTTACAATTTTTCTCTCTCCATTTATTAGAAAAAAAATTGATTCTTTGCTAGAAAGACCTCGAGTCTCTTTCAATCTAAATAATGAGCGTGTTTAGAATAATTTATAAGTAATTTTTTAATCGTGATTTACGGCATACGAAACAAGTATGTGAAAGGAATTTTATCTCAACTTATGTGAAACGTGCTTATTGGGGATTTTCACTTCTATCCAAACAGGCCCAATTTTGGCTGAACTCATTTTATATTATAATATTGCTTCAAAACTAAAATGCATTGCTATGCAATGCAATTGCAAGATTTTAACGCTAACTTCTTCGATCTTATCTAAGACGTAATGGTCTGCTAACACACGCGTGTATGGTTGGAGATTTTTTATATCATGTCCAGATTTTTATATAAAAGTTAGTTTAATATTTAATTTGATCATATCTATTTTGCCTTCAAGTAATTCCTATAATAGTTGTTTATATTAAGGAGTTGTTATTTATAGATAATTCAAACATATATGATTAATAAATATATTTTAAGAAATATATCATCTATTTATTATAAATAACTAATTTAACATATTTTTAAATTTTTTTAAATTAATTAACTAAGTTTTATATTAAGCATGAGAAGAAGTGAAATATTTTCCAACGCAACAAAGTCTCCACAGCATTCAACTAATCAACACTCGCGGCATTCTCTCCGCCAACTTGCATGGCATCTGTACCCTAAAATACGACCGTTTTGAGTAATTCTCTAACGATGTTCTGCCTGATGTGGGTCCCATATATCATGCGACGTAAGAAAAAGAGAAAATATATTTGTGAGTCCTTATAGTTTAGTCATATTTTGACTTAGGTCTTTATAGTTTTATTTCTTTTATTGAGTCCTCATAGTAATGTTATATTCGCGGGTCTTTCCGTTAATGAACATTGCGAACACCGTTAACGCATGCTAATGGAGGTGCTCTAGCACTAGCAGTGCTCTCCCCCCCTCCAAGTTTATGGCTCTCTTTATTATCTGTCTCTCTCGTCTTTCAAAACTAACCACCATCAGTTCAATGACACTGAGAAGGAGTGAAGAAGGACTCCCTCTTCAACTAATCCCTCTTCTATGCTGTTATGGTTTCAAGACAATGCCAAGTGAGGATTGAATTTTTCGGTGAATTACTATGGCCACTTTCATTAGTACCGGCGTTTGGGATTTCTCGAATTTTAAATGGTGACTAAGACATTGTCTTTTACTTTAGATAAGCAAGATTTGATGAATTTCAATCTCAGAGGAAAACTAATTAATATACTACCTCTGCTTCTAATTATAAAAGCTAATCGATTAATTTGAGGAGATCAAAAAAAAGTTAAGTTAGTTATTTGTAATAAATTAATAGTGTCTTTCCTAAAATATCCTTACTAATCAAGTGTATTGATTAGAACTATTATTGTTAGAAGGACCACCTTAAAAAAAATACATAAATATGAGAGACAAAGTGGATTAAAGTCTTATATTTATGACTAAAATAAAAATCAAATAAGATCTTATATTAAGGACCGGAAGTAGTAATAATATCGTAAACTTGTCTGTGAAAATATGATAGACATGAAACTTCCCAAAAACGCAGCATGCTAGATTAGGTAGCTTTCAAGTGCGTTATGGCTACATTGAATGGGAGGCTGGTACAACAGAATAGCCTCGCCAAAACTCAGAATTTACACCCGTGAGGCTTTGTCGAGAAGAACAATATAGAGTGACATTGAAACTGAAAAAGGTGGTCATAGTCTCCAGTTGGAAAACAGTAGAACCAGGTGCCACCGCCCAAAAAGAAAAAAACGCCATGGGAAGCTACGACGAGAGAGCTCGTTGAACTCATGGTGATTAGCTTCGGAAGATGAGAGGGACAGATGATAGAGAGAGCCATGAACTTGGGGGTGGGGGATAACTGACAGATCACCCTCTGTTATTGTGCATTAACGGTGTTTGCAATTATTATTAACGGAAGGATTTTTAAGTTTAACATAATTAATTATAAGGATTCAATAAAAAGAAATAAAACTATAAGGATCAAATTCAAAATTTGACCAAAACTATAAAGACTAAGAATCATCAAATTTATAGTGTTAACGTGTTTCGTAAAGGGATCTAATGAAATTAAGAAAAGAGGACCCATTCATTTGATTTTTGGATTTTGTTTTGCTAAAGGTGTTTTGACAGATCCACTCACAAATATAATTTCCCTAAGAAAAATGGCATGCACTATTCATTACTAATGCTAATAGTACCATTTATTAAAGTTTTTATATCACTCCTTCCGTTCCATACAATGCAGGAGCAACTTAATCAATTTGGATAAATTAAATAAATTAATTAATTTTAACAAATGTGACATAATAAATCCCTAAGACATTTTTACGTAATACTCCTCTGGTCCTTAATATAAGACTCAATTGTTGAATTGGTTTTGGTTCTAAATATAAGACCAATTTCTCATACTTATCAATTTTCTCTAAATTATCCCTATGGATATTCCCTCAACCATAATTAAGTAGAAGATGAAAAATGGGTATTTGAAGAACCGGTAAACTTTGAATAATTCGTATCTATTATTCAGTTACGCACTGTACAAATATATATACACCGAAGGTCAAACCGAAAGATTACAAGGATAGGATTACAAGATATATTAGGAGAGATATTTGGAATAATTTAAATTAAAACCGATCCCTCCTAATCCGCCTAATATCTCGGTGATCTAGGAATATCTCTCTATTAACCACACTCCCCCTCAAGTTGGATCATAGATGCTAATCATGTCCAACTTGCTTATGAAATTTTCAAACAGATCTTCAGGAAGCCCTTTGGTAAGCATGTCTGCAAGTTGTTGCCTTGACGCCACATAGGACAAGCATACCATCCCATCTTCTACTTTTTCCCTTATAAAGTGTCGATCAACTTCGACATGTTTGGTTCTGCTATGTTGTACTGGGTTAAGCGCCATGGTTAGAGCTGCCTTGTTGTCACAAAAGAGTTTAATTGGTTCATCTATAAGGACTTGTGCTTCTTCTGCTACTCTTCTCAGCCAGAGACCTTCCATTAGGCCTTGGGATAATGCTCTTAATTCAGATTCTGCACTGCTCTTGGATACTACATTCTGTTTTTTTGCTTTGCCATGTTACTAGGTTGCCCCACAAGAAAGTGCAATACCCAGATGTGGATCTGCTGTCAGCCTGATCACCTGCCCAATCAGCATCAGTATAGATTTCCACCGTTCTAGACTCACATTTTTTGAAATAGAGTCCTCTTCCTGGTGTCCCTTTCAAATACTTTAGAATTCTATAAGCTGCATCCATATGCTTCTTTCTTGGAGAGTGCATATGCTGACTCGCCACGCTAATTGCGAAGGCAATATCTGGCCTTGTGTGTGATAAGTAAATCAGTTTTCCGACCAACCTCTGATATCTCCCAACGTCTGCTGGTTCTTCATCTTTCCGCCGTTTCTTTTCTTTTTCAGCCTCCTCTTTGGAGGATGGTTTCTTCTTGCCCTTTGTGGCGCAGTTCTTCTTGACACTTATTGGAGTCTTACTTGGTTTACAACCAAGCATGCCAGTCTCTTTGAGCAAGTCGAGGATATATTTTCTTTGAGAAACATAAATGCCCCTCTTTGAGTGAGCAACTTCCATACCCAGAAAATACTTAAGTTTTCCTAGGTCCTTGACTTCAAACTCTTGATTCAAGGCAGTCTTTATCCTGTTTATTTCATTTACATCATTGCCTGTAAGAACGATGTCATCCACATAAACAATAAGGATAGTTGTTGTAACATCCTAAGTTTTTATCGGGTTTTAATAGCCTCTTTTGGGTTGATTTTGAGGATAGATTAGTGATTTAATCTTGATCTGGGTGTTTGGGTTGAATTTGAGGTTTGTTGGAGGAATAGGTGAACGTACCCCTCTCAAGGCTTCGCCGCGGCGCACCGGGAGTTTCAGAGGGGAGTGTCTTCTCGGGAAGGTTTGGCCGCGGCGAAGTTGTTCAGGTGAGCGAGGCTTCCCTTTCGGGAAGGTTTCGCCGCGGCGAAGGTAGGGGTATGCCGCGGCGAATGTTTTCTGGGCTAGCGAGAGTTTCCTCTCGGGAAGCTTTCGCCGCGGCGAAGATTGGGGTTCGTCGCGGCGAAGTCAGGTTTTCAGGCGAGTAATCCCTCTCGGGATTAGTTCGCCGCGGCGAAAGGTCGCGAATCTATATAGTCGCGGGAGGGTTCAGCGTGCGAAAATAAGAAAAATCTGAAGGAGGAGAGAGGAGCTCTGCTAGGGTTTCGAACTTTTGGCTTGGAGGAGACATTTCTAAGGATCCATTACCTCAAGTAAGTGATTTTAACCTCTAATCTATTTTCTTGATTGGAATTTCTGAGGATTTTTGGTAGAACCCTAGGATTTTCTAAGTTGTGATGAAACTGAGGTTTTTGATCAATTGTTTTGAGTTTAATTGATTGCATTGGGTTAGTTTAAGTATTTAATCGGTGTAGTTTTCTTGGATTTAAAGAATCTTGAGTTTTTGGAGCTAGGGTTTGTGGAAATGGATGATTTGGGATTGAGGATGATAATGTAGAGATTGATTTTGAGTTTTGTGAATTGGGTTATGTTAAGGAGGGTTAAATTGGATGTTTAATCGGTTTAGATTTGTTGTTGGAACCTTAATTGCTCAAATGAGATGTTGGAGGTTGAATTCCTATAGTGGGTTCTTGAGGTTTGAATTCTAATTGATGCTTGGAAGGAGACTTGATGTTTTAATAGACTTTGAGGACTTTGGAGTGTTGTTTTGATAGTTATACCCTTTGAGTTGGGTAGAGTTTTGATGGGAGATAGGAATTTTGTGTCCCCAAGTGTTGTTTTGGCCACATTATTAGTTTGAAAGCTAATATATGATGGTTGTGTGTTTGTGTGCTTGTGTAGACCGGTTGTGAGTCTTGGTGGTGCACGGGGCCACATCGTTGGTTTGTTGTTCCTTGCTCAGGCGAGAGGTAACCACTTTCCAATCCTTAGTACTTGCTTCTGTGGTATTGTGAGTAGATTTGTGTTTTGTGCTCCAAATAGTAATTGTGTTCAAACTATATGTTGTATATAAAAAGGGAAAACCGTCTTGTGGGGCTTTGATTTATGATGAATGCATTTTTGGAATTGTGAAAGATATGCCATTGAATGAGGTTAATTGTGAAATGATTATTACTCTTTGATTATGATTTGAGCATGATGCATGATTTGGGATTTGGTGAGAGTTTGATAGTTACTACCACGTGGTAAGGCCTCCATTAATGCATGATGGTTGGCTTAGTACGTCCCCCATAGTGAGGGATAGGCCTTTTGGCTCCCTATGTCCCCCAGAGTGAGGGATAGGCTTTTTATGGCTCCTTACGTCCCCCATAGTGAGGGATAGGCCGGCTCTGGCTCCTGAAAATCCCCCAAAGTGAGGGATTTGGTTGATGGGATTGCATCATTGCACTTGCATGAATTGTTATGGCTATCGTTTTATATTATTTGTGAACTGCCCCACTTGACACCTCACGAGCACCTATTTAGTAGTACTTAGTATTGGAAAGGTTGGTTACTGGGACTTTGTCTCACCCCGTGGTTTACAATGTTTTCAGGTGAAGGTTTCGGGCGTGTGCCTTCGGGAAGAGACGCAGAGGCTTGAGCTTGGTTAGCTTTAGGCCTCTAGCATTTGTATATGTATGACTAGTATATATTGCCACATTTAGGACTGCTTTTTGATATATTTGATTACCCGGCCTTGTTGTAAACTGGAGAGAATGTATCTCCTTATTTTGATTGGCCGGAGACCATTGCTAGTGTTTGATGAACTCTGGATTATATAGTTGAAAACTTTTTAAATGGGCTGACTTTGATGTATGTGTTACCCGGGCCGGAGGCTCGGAGGCCCAGTAGATATGAATGGATTATTTTAGTTGCATGCAACGTTTATCGGGTTGACTCGAGTTTAAAAGTCAATTTCTAAAAATATGAAATTTTCCTTCTACTATGGTAGCTCGTTTTAACAGCTTTCCTTTTCTACCATAGTAGTGGACTTTATGATGATTTATGATGTTTTTAAGGTTAAGGGTTTTTACAGTTGTTAGGTTTCCCATTTTTCGAACAAACATTGTATGATCAGACAGACTCTGTTTATAGCCCTCATCCTTTAGGACCTTGGAGAACCTATCAAACCATGCACGGGGATATTGCTTTAAGCCATACAAAGATTTCTTCAATTTACACACTTGATTTTGCTTCCCTGTATCAAAACCTGGAGGAAGTGTCACGTATACCTCTTCTTTCAACTCACCGTTTAGAAAGGCATTTTTGATAACTAATTGTTGTAGAGGCCAGTCTAAATTGGCTGCAACAGATAGCAGAACCCTGATTGTGTTTAGTTTCGCTACTGGGGCAAATGTCTCATTGTAGTCTATCCCATAGGTCTGTGTGAATCCCTTCGCTACTAGGCGTGCCTTGAACTTGTTGAGTGTACCATCAGCATTATACTTAGGGGTAAAGACTCACTTGAACCCCACTGTTTTCTTCCCTTTTGGTAGGTCCACCACTTCCCATGTTCCATTTTTTTCTAGTGCCCTTATTTCTTCCAATACGGCCTTTTTCCATTTAGGATGGTCAAGTGCTTCATACACATTGTTAGGGATTTTGACATTATCAAGATCAGTAATAAAAGCATGATAGTCATGAGAAAGAGTTGCATATGAAACACTTTTGGATAGGATGGTTGGTGCAAGAGCAACTCTTCTTTCTTAATGTAATGGGCAGATCGTCTCTGTCAACTTCCTTTGTGGGTTCAGGATCTTTCAGTTGGTCAGATTCTGGCAGTACTTGGGGCATGTTGGGCTCTATAGACTTATTATCTTTATGTGAGTAAACCTTGTGGCATTTCTTACTGGTTTTCTCTCCCCTACCTTTGGCACCTCTATAACGGTGGAAGACTCAATAGGAGGAACAGACTCAATAGAAGACCCAAGGGAAGGTGGTGGTATAGGTTCAGGAATGTGTTCCATAGGCTGAAATTCACTCGAGTGCTCCCCCTGAATTGAAGACGCGGAAAAATAGGGAACATCTTCAGAAAAAGTGACATCACGACTGACATACAGACGTTTAGAGACCGGATCATAGCACTTATAACCCTTTTGGTGGGAGGAATACCCTAAGAAAATGCACTTAACAGCCCTAGGATCAAATTTGGAAGGAGTTTGATGAAGATGGACAAAGACAGAACAACCGAAGACACGCAACGGAAGGTAATGATCAAGATGAGTAACAGGGTGAGTTTCACAGAGTTTGTCCAATGGGGAGACAAAGGAAAGGACATGACTGGGGATACGATTGATTAAGTGGGTTGCGGTGAGGAGTGCATCGCCCCAAAAATATTTAGGCACATTACACGTATATAGAAGTGCTCTAGTGACCTCTAAGAGATGTCTATTCTTACGTTCAGCCACCCCATTTTGTTGTGGACTATGAGGACAGGAGCTATTATGAACAATTCCGTTGTTTGTGAGAAAAGTGGCCAAATGGTTATTAAAGTACTCGGTGCCATTGTCACTAAATAACACTTGAATTGTGGTGTTGAATTGATTTTTGATGAGGTTAAAAAATTCTATGAATACAGTGGGAACGTCAGATTTTTCCTTAAGTAAGTAGACCCAAGACATACGTGTATGATCATCGATAAACGTAACAAACCATTTAGCATGGGAACGATACGAAACACGAGACGAACCCCAAACATCGCTATGAATTATAGAAAAGGGACGAGTGGGTTTATATTGTGAGGGCGGAAAGGATATACGGTGGTGTTTGGCAAGTTCACAAGAGTCACAATGGGCAATAGAATTTTTATTAATAGTAAATTGAGGAAACAATCGTTGCAAATAAGAAAAACTAGGATGACCCATCCTTTTATGCCATAACAGAATATTATTATTGTCAGGGTTGGAGACAAAACCATTTGTGCGACTACACAAGGCCCTCACGGTAGAGACGTTAAGATAATAGAGACCATCATGCTCCTTAGCTGTGCCAATCATCTTCCCCGATGAGAGATCCTGAAAAATACAGAAAGTAGGGAAAAAATAAGCACCACAGTTTGCATTTTTAGTTAACTTGCTAATAGAAAGTAGATTGCAGGCTAGGTGTGGAACATGTAACACGGAGTCAAGGCGAAGAGAATCAGAGATATTAATCGTTCCTTTTCCCACAATAGTAGACCCAGTACCAGTAGCAGTGGTAATTTTCTCGTTACCGGCACAAGGAAGGTAGGTAATAAACATATCAGCATCAGATGTCATGTGATCAGTAGCGCCGGTGTCAACAATCCATTTGTTGGATGGGAACACGGTATGAAGAGCGAATGGGGCGTTACCTGTAGTAGCTGCGGAAGCAGAAGCCGTACGAGGCTGTTGTTGTGTTTGAAGACCCTTAAGCGCAGTAACCAACTGGTGTAACTGTTCAGTGGTCAAAGGAGAGGAATCAGGATCTTGCGATGCTTGGTAGCCTCGCGACTTTCCCTTTCGAGGTTTCCAGTCTGCTGGTTTACCATGTATATCCCAACAACGGTCACGTGTGTGGCCGGGCTTTTTACAATGGTCACAATAAACCTTAGCTTTATTAGATGAAGATGATGACAAAGGTGCACCCTTGCTGACCAGAACAGAGGAGTCAGAAACAGAGGATGGTGGAGCAGATAGCATCACTTGTCGTCGAGATGCTTCTCGTCACACCTCCGAGAATGCTTCACGAGTGGTTGGTAGAGTAGATCTACTAAGAATATGGCTACGAATATTATCAAACTCAAAATTAAGTCCAGCAAGGAATTGAAAGACTCGTTCTTTCTCAACATTCTGCTTATACCGTGCCGCATCAACAGCAGATGACCATTCTTCGCACGAAATTGAATCCAATTCCTGCCACAGAGCAACGAGCTCCAGCCAATAGTCGGTGATGGAACGGGTACCTTGTTTTAATTGCCAAATACGAGTTTTAATCTCATAAAGTTGAGATAAGTCTTCACCGTCTGAGTATGAGTCTCGCACAGCGTCCCAAATCGCCTTTGCTGAGGGAAGATACATAAAGCTGCGCTTAAGCTGAGGAGTCATGGCGTTGATTAACTATGATGAAACTAACGCGTTCTTGGTCAGCCACTGCTGCATTGCTGGAGACGCTGGGTCACTCGGCTCCTTTGACTCACCGGTAAGAAGACCCAGCTTACCACGTCCACTAACGGCCAATTTCATTGCCTGGGCCCACTCCCTATAGTTGGCTCTAGTTAGCTTCTTGGAGACAATGGTGACAGAGGACGATCCATCGGTGCTGGAGGTCGACTCGAGAGGACTGCCAGTTTGGGTTTTAACCGTCGGGGAGCCACCAAGAGAGGGGTCCATGTTGACCGAATCTCCCTTGGGGTTCGACCCGACTCGAGCTGCCTCCGAAGTGGAGGACGTTGACTATGACAATGATGGACTGGATGATGGAGGAACGTCCGCCGGCTCTGGTACCATGAAGAACCGGTAAACTTTGAATAATTCGTATCTATTATTCAGTTACGCATTGTACAAATATATATACACCGAAGGTCAAACCGAAAGATTACAAGGATAGGATTACAAGATATATTAGGAGAGATATTTGGAATAATTTAAATTGAAACCGATCCCTCCTAATCCGCCTAATATCTCGGTGATCTAGGAATATCTCTCTATTAACCACAGTATTAAGAAAGATGATTATGATATCTTAGGAAAAACGTGTCACATTTCTTATAATTAACTAACTTACCCAACTTCCTTAATCTAATCAAATTAGTTAAATAGGTCTTATATTAAGGACCGGAGGAGTATTAGAATAGATAAATATAAATTACTTCAAGTTAAAAAGATAAATATAATAAATAAATGAATCAATTTTTTTAGTCAAGGAATTAGATCTTATATTCAGATAAAAACTTCTACACATAGAAATGAGTGCGTCTATTATAGGATTTGGTCATTTTGGGACTCTAGTGCACATTTACCTTTAATACTCATATTCATTTTGCGACTCTTGTGAAATTTTTTAATGATTATACTTTGTCTTTAATGCTTCATATTATAGTAATTATCCTATATAACAGTGTGGTGGGTATGTATTAATTGGGAAACAATAAACTTGCAAACTGGCAACATGGTACAGGTGCTCACGGGCTGATGAACCTGATTTTTCACAAAATCAGAAAGTACGGTGTAACATCCCAAATTTTATTTGGATTTATAAGTAGTTATTTATAGAAAGTTTAGATTAAATCTTTGATCATGCAAATAAAAAATATGTAAAATAATAAATTTAAGAAAATGAGATATTTAAAAGAGAATCATTAAAATAAAACAAAATTGTAAATAAGTGCATAGGTATTTAAAAATAAAAGTAGAAAAATTGGTGATGGATGATGATGATCATAATAATAATAATAATATGAAATTGATTGAAATTCAAATTTCAAATATGTTATATGAAGTTTAATAAAAAAATATATATACCTATATTTATATATAAACAAAAGAATTGAGTTTAACATTAAAAAAAATTATATTGATTGATTCTGGTATATTTCATATAAATCGGTTATATGTTTAGGTTTAATGGGATTTGAGATAATAATAACAATAAGATAAATCAATCAATTAATTAAATGAAGATTTATTAACTTTAAAGATATAGTAACTTGACCCTACTTCCTACCCACTCATTCTTTATTCTTTAGTTGTTACTTAGTTTCTTTCAGCTTTTGTACTACCGTGAATTTGTAGCTTTTCAGAATGCGTTACTCCTTCTTCTACTCTAAACATTCCATCTTTATAAATCAAAATACATTCAAGGTAAACTTTTTCCATTATTGTTTCTTTTCCTTTTTTTTATTACCTTTCTCATAATTCCTCTTTACCTCATTCCTTTCGTCCTTTTCCCCTTAGTTCACCGTAGGTCTTCTTATCATTATCTCCAAGACATACATATGTTTATTAAAGTGTGTACCTACTTTTCTTTTATTTATTTTTTCTTTTTTTTCGTTTCTCTCCTTCATCACATCTGACAACTACTATTCATGAATATATATACATATACATTAATAGGAAAAGGTATGAGACTGATTTGACACTATTGACTATTGTGTTAATATTTAATGTTTTTCCCCCCTTCATTTAGCCCTCTTTCTTCCCTCACTCTCTTTCTTGTATCACGTGTTTTTGTTTCAGATTTTGCCTCTTCGTACGACTATGCATATATATATATATATATATGCTTGGTAGAAATATCCACAAGTGTATATGCGTCTATATATATCATCACCCTTTATTTTGTTTTTGGTGTTCCTCCCCTCTAATAATAGGTGTGTATACTTATATATATGTATAGGTGTTATGCCTTACTTATATAATACCTTAGCATTCATTTAGAATCATTCCAGACCACTTTGGATGGTCCTAAGCTTAAAAATTTCAATTTGGACGTTAATTTTCAGAAAATTACGGTTCACTGTCCAGTTTTCAGATTATAGGTCCAACTTTGAAAAATCATAACTAATTCTAGAAAAATCGTATGGAGGTGTTCCAAAATTCTACGGAAAGCTATTTCAATGCTCTTTAAGGGAAAAATACTCAATTGGACTTATTCTTGTCCAATTCGTACAGTTTATTAGATTAAGATTACTATTTGTTTGGTAAAATCTGGACTCTCCAGATTCTGCGCCTTAACTTTGAAAATTCATATCTTTTCGTATACACATCCAAATGAGGTGATCTATCTCTCATTTTAAAGCTTGGGATGTGTACTATAAGTCTACCAAATCTTGTGACTTAAATCATTCATTTGATAGGTCAAACTGAAGCTCAAAACTAACTGCTTCAGGACCTACGTTTTATCCTTTAACATCTCTTTGCTTTAATTCTTTTTATTTCTTTGGCATGCCTAAGATGGGCTTACTTTTTCCCATTCATGCTTATGCATTCCTATACATGCCATAAGCTTTATAATTAAATACATGGCATTCACAACATAATTATAACATAGGAGAATTATACATTGAATATTAGTATCAATCATTAGCATCAATAATTCTCCACTTCTTCTCCTTGCTTCTCATGCCCTTAGTGCCCATCATTGATTTGACCTAAATGGTTGGTTAGGGAAGGGGTGAGATTCGGGGGAATCTCAATAGCAAACATTACCACATACATGCACAAGATGGATGCTAGTGTATGGTATGTAGTTTTTCATAAACTTAAGTTAACTAGTGACATGCCATCATGCTTTATGCTTGGTATAAAAATGCATGGCCATGGGAACATATTAAAAACAGCATTTCCAGCAACAATCATCATGTCACAACATCATTCAAACAACAAATACAAACCAACACATAAGCATACCATGTCAAGCACATAAAGGGTAAGTTCACTACCTTGCACCTCAAGCTTTCCTCTTACTTTTCCTTTGACTCCCTTGACTTTCCAACCATGTGGGCATTCGGTCAATATCACTAAACATCCTCTTGGATGTTCCAAAGGTCCTAAACATAACCATAATGATGACACAATCCATTAGATTACATAAAGTTCAAGACTAGCTTTCTTGAACCTCAACCCCTTTCTCTTAGTCTTAGGATTTTCTTTCTAACTTTTCTAATATAAATCTTATCATTTTACATCCTTATGATCTATTTCCTATCAATTAGGACCACTTTAGATGGCTTTAGATTCAAGAATATCAAATCTGGAAATTTGGTTCGCGGGTACTGTTCACGCAGAATCTCCAGAATTTTTGCTCAACTTTGAAAAATTCATAATTAAATCTATAAAAATCCAAATTGAGTGCTTCCAAGTCTCAATGAAATATTATTAAGTTAAATTTAAAGGAAAAATAGTTTCAGGAACCAATTCTACGCTGACCAGTACCAGAATTGTACGAAATTTGACACCCTTCCAAAAGCTTAACACTGTTTCCAGATTTCAAATCCTAACTTTGAAAAATCACCATAAATCGTACACATATCCAAATGAAGTGTTCTACCCATGGATTTAAATCTCACAGAGTGTACTTTAAGCATGCCAAATTTCAGAACTAGATATGAACAGTAACTAATTCGAAAAAGTCATCAAATCAGCATGTAATTCTTCCAATTTTCACATAGATCCACTTGGATCTACCATACTTTGAGGTGTTCTAGCAAGATCTAACAACCAAACTCCCTTTCCCACTCATCAACCATTTCGACCAGCCATCAAAGGGAGAGAAGACAGATTTTTCAACCTTAAAAGAGAAGGAAAACAAGACAAGAACACATCTAGAACCAAGATCTCACCTTGAATCCTTGATTGATGACCAAAGTTGATAGCTTTTCCTTGGTTCTCCTTCAAAACCCTCTCTTTTCCCTCTTCCTCTCACTTGGACGAAATTCCATAAGCAATTAAGGGGAGAAGAAGCTCATTAATGTGTACAAAATATCCCACCAACCATCATTAATGTTATGCCAAGTGTCATTAGCCTACTTAATCTTAATCCTCTCTCTTAATTAACTTAAATCATAATGTAATTAAATTCCAAAGTCAAGATCCTCTCCATTGGTAGCTTGACACTTGGAAAGCTTTAATTACCATCCATTAAAGGCTTGACAAGTGGCGACTTATGACCCAAGTAAAGTGCAAGACTCTGATTAATACTTTATCGATGCACTTTTACTCCGGGTTTAACTTCTTTTCTATAATTACAGTGCTCTGGCCTCTATAATTATTTTCTATCAAATCCATAAATTCTCTTTAATTCTAGAGAGTATCTATGAATTTTCTTAGCCCATAACACTTCCTTTAAGCCTTGCATAAAATTCATTTACTAAAATACCCTTTTATCGGCAAAACCGGCTCTTTAATTTCTTAAAGCCACTCTACTGGCCTTTTGGTTGCGGGACTAATTTTATAAATTAGTACAACCTTTCAACCATTTAACCTCATTTTTGTATACATTTTTGAGGTCTCTTGCTATTTCAAATAATTACCTCAAACGGTATACTTTTTACCGGTCACAACCTCATAAATTCCATTTAAGCTGCCTCAGGGGTATTTTCATCTTTTCTCTTCATAGAAGAGTCTTAGAATATTATTTCCCATTTTCTAGGATTTTTCTTAGAATTTTCTGTACCCTCTTCCATTTTTACCCTGTTGGTCATAACTTTCGGAATTTACAGTTTAGTCCTGCTTGGACTTAACTTCATTAATCCTCTCTTTGAGGTTTCTAACTTAACCTTTGGCTTGTGTCTAGTCTCTTTTCTCTCTCTCTGGGCCTTTGAGACTTTACTGGAGCCTCTAACTTTATTACACTTTAGCTCCTTAAAACTTTTACTTTGCAGTTTAGTCCCTGAAACTACTTTGACTTCTTTTCTCATTTTTGGGACTTCTGCTAAAAAAGGGTCTGATAGCCTATCTAATTCAGGCTATTACTGGTACTTCTAGGGCCAAAACTTTGGATGTTACAATAGGCATATATATATGTGTGTGTGTGTATATATATAAGACTTTCGGTGATATATATATATATATATATATATAGAAATTTACGAATGGTTAGTGTTGAAAGATGGGATAAAGGCTAAATATATATTCTTCAACTTTATATAAAGTAAGGACTTCATATAAGTTATTATGAAATGTTAACATTTTAATAGTACTTATGAAAATTTAATTAGAAGAAATTAATAATATGTGTTGTGGGCTCTAGGATAACTATGAAGTTTTAGGGTAACTTTTATGTAATTTAAATAAGTATAGGATATAATTTTTAGTCTCAAATTGTAAATTAATATTTTATTATGTTGACTTTGTAGACTCTCTTCGAGAGCCTTTTTTATTAGAATTTTTATTGTGATTGTTAGAGAGCTGGAAGAAACCAGCTAACTTGGAGTTTTTTTTCATGTGAGTGCAATATTTATCTATCATGATTAAATTTGTCATGTGGGTGCAATATTTATCTATCATGATTAAATTTGTACTAACTCTATTGGCCTAATTGATACCAATAAATAAAAAAGACTGAAAAGGTGAAGGGATATGATAGTATTATCTTTTATGGTATTTAAATTCTCTTTCAAGCATGAATACATTTTGGTTGTTTTGTGAAAATTTATGGTGATTTGTTTTCTTTCAAGCATGCTTGCATATGATGGATTTGTTACATATTCATGAAATGCATAGGGGGTTGGACTTGGGAGTTTATAATATGGATATATGCAATAAACTGTGACCATGCGGTTTGCCTCCATTTAGCGTAAAGTGGTTGGCCTTTTTAGGGCCTTGTTCTTTAATACTTACCTGACCAGGTTTGTAGAGAGGGAACGTGGGACAGTGACACCTCTTGATTTTTATTCTTTAAGAAGGGGAGCCATAGTCTAGGCTTGGGCTCTATATCTTTAGCCAGATACATCCTAAGTACTGGAGTAGCTTTGGTCAGTCTAGTGTGTGGGCCAGATCGTGTATAAGCCTATGGTTTTAGTCAGCGGAATAAGGTTGGATAGAACAATAAGGGAGGAAACATCCATTGTATATGAACACGATATTAAATTAGTTATATCTTTTGCTAATAATTATTTAAGTTGTTACAATATTCATTTGCCTAGCGAATACGAAAATGTTTAAGTAATAGTTGTATTTGTATGGTTGAACTCTAGGTTACTGAGACGTTAGTGCTCACCCTAATTATTTAACATTTTTTTAGGTGACAAATCTTATAGGGATCAAGGGAAGGCTCTAAATGAGTGAACCTTAAAGGCTCTAATGTACTCGTTGAGTACGTTATGCTATATTATATTTAATTGCCATGGCACTAGGGACTGATTCTTAAAAAAAATAGTTTTATTAATTTCTTATTTGAGGCTACTTTTTATATTAGTACTTGTAAGTATAATTTGTATTGAAGTGAGAGTCCTATGACAAAGAATATTGAAATCTTGTATAGTTTGGGATGAAGTCTCTGAGCGTTTGTGTGGTTTTGTCGATTAAAAGATAAGTTTACTGGTTAGTCGAATAAGGTGTTACATGAGGAAATTACTGCCAAGCTCATTTCATGTGAGAAAAATTCACAAAATTTGCAACATGTTATTTATGTTTTTTAAAATTTCCTAAAAAAATTATGACTATTGTTTAAAGTGTGACCTTTAATTAAATTCATCATCATACAATTTCTAATATCAACCATTTTCAAGAGAAGAGAAAGAGAGTTAACAGAACAGTTTCTTTTCTTCTTTTCTGGGTAAGAAGACAATTTATTGAAAACTAAGTAAAATATATACAAATTATTGAACACTTTACATGATAAATTCTGATAAAAATATAGCCCAATGAAAAACCAAAAGAAAACAGAAAACATGGACACTTAAACAAAAAAAGAAAGCTTGGAATGGCACAACAGAAATTATGAGACTACATTATAAAAATCAATCACGAGCAGAGGGTGAATCACATGTAAAGTATCAAGGCCTCTTGCATATAACTTCAAACGACTAAATAGACCTTGAAAATTCTAAAGATGATGAGGATGAGCAAACTACAAGAGCATAACTTTGAAATTGGAAAAATGGTACTACGATCACAACAAGCCAGCGTTGCATTCGGCTTTTATGGGAAAATAGTTCAAGAACCACTATGAGAAAAGAGGGGAGGGGAAAATTACACACAGGTGCCATGAAAGACATTTTATTCAGAAAAAGTCTCTTGAAATCCTGAAATTCTTTCTAAGTCCTTAGGGACTTACGGGTAATAAATTTTAAATGTGATATTACCTACTTACCCCTATTAATTTGAGTCTGTATTTTCCTCGCCTCAAACCCTCGGCCGTTCTCTTTGCCTATCGGGACCATCTTCGTCTTCGCAGTTGCCCCAAATCACTCTCAGTGTCGTTATTGCCAAATCTCAACCCAATCCTCATGCCCTTTATCTTATGAGTGGATATGGTCTCTTGAGTGAAGCAAGGAACAATAGCATAAAGAGAAGAGCAGCGTTTCAAGAAAGGCATTACTTTTGCTTCCTTCAAAATCTCTCAGACTACGCCTTTTTTGGTGATTGATGCTCTGTTTTTCGGTGATTGATGCTATGTTTCTGATGAAAATGAATGAAAATTACAGGTTTTTATTGTTATAACCCCTGTAATGCGATGGTTAATTGTCTTGTTAATGGATACATCGAAGGTTGTTAATGTAACTGTATGACTTGTTATTAACAAGTGATTGTAACTAGGGCTCCAAAAACTTGGTAGTCCAGATAACCAGTCCAGCCTGATAAAACCTTGTCCAGTTTAGCTAAAAAAAAATCAGCCTGAACAAAAAATCAAACTAGACCAGACCGAGTTGGACATCGAGTCAGACCAGGTTTTGGGCTAACCCTTCAGAGCAGATGGTCTGGTTTGGCCTGGTACTTTTTTTTAATTTATATTTTCATTCTACTAGACCCTAACACTTCCTCATTTTCCACTCTTTTCTGCAGTGCCTCCTCCCTCTCCCTCACCTCCTCTATCCTCCAGATGCCTCTTTCATCCTCCATATATGTTATGTTGTAGCGTCTCTCCTTTTCTAACCCATCAAAAGCATCCTTCCTTCTATGTCTTCCATGACTTAAAGTATCCTAGATCTGATTGTTCCATCATTTCAGATATGATATGTTGATGTTTGAGAGTTCATCGGTGGCATCTTCCAGATTCATTAAGGTTGGAGATGAAAACCCCCATACCAGATCTATTCCAACCAAAGAATCAAAGATGAAGGCCTTGATTTCTTTCTCTTTCCATTTGTGCTTTAATCTTGCAAGTTGAGACATCCATTTCTTTCTTGTTGTATAAAAGACAAGATCTATCATGCAGATTGCTTGTTGCTGTCAAATACTTTAGTTAATTTATTGCTATGAACTATCTAGATTGTTGGTTGTTGCAGATTTGGTCTCTTGTTCATGTCTTTCACTTCTATCTCTTCTACTTTTTTCACAAAGTGCAGAAGGAATTTTGTTGGGGAATTTTTTTCAAAACTGTATAGGAAACTTGGTCCAACTCAAGGTGACCAACCCAGTCTTCTGTAATGGTCAGGTCAATTCGAGATGGACCGAATCTCGGGCTAAAAAGTAAAACCCAAGGTGAATCTAGACTGGGTTTCGGGTTAGAGGTTAACCCGGTCCAACCCAGTCTTTGTGCATCCCTAATTGTGATAGATTGATATGAAGGATGGCAACTTCAAGTGTGAAGCATTTGTTCTGTTACTTCCATATAGGGGGAACAATTTATTAGTGGTGTAGAAGATGAAATGCAATATGTTGGAGGTGATGTGAGAACAAGAATGATAAAAGAATGAACATCATATGAAGAATTTAGAACAATGGTAGCATCAATTGTGGGAAAAGAAAGTAATAGAATGATTATAAAATTCATAGTAACCTTTGATGAATGTACATTTGTGGATCTTGTAGATAAAATGTAAATTTGGTGTAGTTTCATTGTACATATATGTGTAAAGTGGTAAATGACATCTAGTTGTAATTTGATATAATAACATATCTCTATTTTGCTGTACTTGTCAATAGGTTGTCATAGACTTGTTATCAGACGCCGTGAAAGTTGTCATTAACAGTCTAAATTAAGTTACTGATATAAAGTGACAATTTCTCCTACTTGTAGTGTTCAATGATTTCTTAATACATGATTTTACTGTTCAAGTTGTAATATGATATGATGGAAAGGATGAAAAGAATTGGTTTTGATAAATTGTCAATTAATGCTTGCTGATTACTTGTCATTCACTACTGTCAAGATTATTAATGCCTGCTGATTACTTTTCATTCACTACTGTCAAGGTTGATGCCTACTGATTATTTGTCATTCACTACTGTCAAGGTTGTTAATGCCTGCTGATTATTTGTCATTCACTATTGTTAAGGCTGTTAATGCCTGCTAATTTCTTGTCATTAACTAACGTCAAGGTTGTTAATGCCTACTGATTATTTGTCATTCGCTACTGTCAAACTTGGTCCTTTTTTTGTTTCTTTTTTGCAGAGAAATTATTTCTACCAAGTTCTTGGTAGAGTGAAGCTAGCACTCTTTGACAAAAAGGACAAAATTGATAAAGAAGTCACATGGGCAAAAGTACATGTGCAATCTGACACGTGAGTTGTTGTTGTGCACAACAACTAATTGTGTTTGAGCCTTTGAGAGATAATGTTTATTGACTAAAGTACTAGTATTTTCTTTTCAGGGACTTTTGTGGGGTTCATGTTTTGAGTTGGTTACAAACATGAGATGGCATGGAGTATGGTGTACTCTGCTCAATAAATCTATGACGTGAAGGTTAGATGCTTGTGGTGACTTGTAATTCATCGAAACAACTTGCATGGTGATCAAGTGTTATTTTTGCTATGAGAAAGCCCTCAAAGCAAGAGGAAGAAATAAATGACCAATATATATTGTATTTAGTTTTGTTTATTTGACAGCATAATGATAGCTACATGTAAAGTTCAGAGTTTGTTTTTTTATTTGACAATATAATGACAGCTGAATGTTAAGTTATGTTAATGTGTATTAACATCGTTTATTGGTTATGAAGTTTTTTTAATGGCATTCATGTGTTTTGATAACCACGAAATTCTTCATTCCAAACTCGGATTATGTCTAGAAATGAAGACTTAATAAAATTGGATAAACAAATGTTAACCATGATGATATGATAGGTATCTATTACAGTCCTCTTTGCTAGATCCATTTACAACCTCAACAATGGCTTTTGATAACTCAAGGAGAAGTGATTAACAGCTTAGACAGTACCCCTGACAATTCACTTTGTGAGATACCACAGCTTTTAAAAAAATTGTATTATCAGCACATATAACGACCTTAACAATATAATGGGAAGCATTTTGAGTCATTAACAGCTTTAAGTGAACCTAATAGAATTACAGCAAATTTTTATTACAGAGATCTATTTATAACCTTAATGGCGGCTGTTAACAACCTGAGGAGATGTGGTTAACAATCTCGGCAGTGCCCCTAACAACTCACTCTGTGGAATACCATAACTTCTACAAAAATTAAATTATAACCAAATCATATCATGTTACAACTTGAACACTAAAATCATGTGTTAAAAAATCATTGAACACTGCAAGTAGGAGAAATTGCTACTTTATATTAGTAACTTAATTCAAACTGTCAATGACAACCTCCATGACGTTTGATAACAAGTCCATGACAACCTATTGACAAGTACAACAAAATAGAGATATGATATTATATCAGATTACAATCAGATGTCATTTACCACTTTATATATATGTATAATGTAACTACACTAAATTTATATTTTATCTCCAAGGTCCACCAATGTATATTCATCAAAGGTTACTGTGAATTTCATAACCATTCCATTACTTTCTTTTCCCACAATTAATGCTACCATTGTTCTAAATTTTTCATATGATGTGCCTTCCTTTATCATTCTTATTCTTACACCAACTCCAACATATTGTATTTTACCTTCTACACCATTAATAAATTGTCTCCTTATATGGAGGTAACAGAACAAATGCTTCCCACTTGAAGTTGTCATCCTTCATATCAACTTGTCACAATCACTTGTTAATAACAAGTTATACAGTTACATTAACAACCTTCGATGCATCTATTAACAAAACATTTAACCATCGCATTACAGGGGTTATAACAATAAAAACCTGTCATTTTCATCAAAAACACAGTATCAATTATTGAAAAACAGAGCATCAATCACTGAAAAAGGTGTAGTCTGAGAGATTTGAAGGAAGCAAAAGTAATGCCTTTCTTGAAACGCTGCTGCTCTCTTTATGCTATTGTTCTTTGCTTCACCCTAGAGGCCATATCCACGTATAAGATAAAGGCCATGAGGATTGGATTGAGATTTGGCACTGACAACACTGAGAGTGATTTGGGGCAATTGCAAAGACGAAGATGGTCCCGATAGGTAAAGAGAACGGCTGAGGGTTTGAGGTGGGAAAAATACAGACTCAAATTAATGGGGCTAAGCAGGTAATATCATATTTAAAATTTATTACTCTGCAAGTCTCTGGGGACTTAGGAAGAATTTCAGGATTTCAAGAGATTTTTTCTAAATAAAATGTTTTTCACGGCATCTGTGTTTAATTTTTCCCAAAAAAGGAACCACTGCTAGGGGAAAAACATAAGATGCAAATTTGCAATGAAAGTTTTTAATTAGGAAAGTGTTGGGTATTCATAAATTTTTTTTTTGTATACAAATTTGTTTTGAAAGTTTAAAATAGTTATGTTGTCTTTTATCATTAGAAATATTAATGGTTAATGTTATTATTTTAATGGTCAATATTAGTTTTTTAACAGTATAGGACAATACTGCTACAATTTTAAAATTATGGGATAAATTTAAACAAAAAAACTTTCAAATACCCATCCTTGAATGACAACTTTTAAGGTAAATTTATACCTTAATTCTGAGAAAAAAATGACATTGAAGAAAAAAATGAATTTAAAAAATGAATAATATAGAATAAATCTGTTAGCAAAAAATAATCAATTACTCCTTTAGTCTTTAATATAGAACCTAATTGTTAAGTTAATTTTAATCATAAATATAAGATCTATTTATCATATTTATTAGTTTTTTCTAAATTACCCCTATGGATGTCTCTCAATCATAATTAAGTAGAAGAGGAGGGAGATATGATATTAAGGAAGATGATTGTAGTTGTTTAGGGAAAAACATATCATATTTCTTATAATTAACCAACTTACCTAACTTTCTTAATCTAATTAAATTAGTTAAGTAGGTTCTTATATTAAAGACGGAGGAGTATAAAAGTAAAAATATTAATAACAGGGAACAAACAAATTTGGACAGTGCAGAAAAATTTCCCGAGAAGCATGGTAACCAGGCCAATCTTGGGGGTGTTTGACAACCCTCAAAAGTGCCTCAAAAAAGTACTTTTTTGCAAAACAAAACAAACTCCTCTACATATTTACTTCGTAAACCGTAAAAGCACACTTGACACCATGATTTGGTTTAGAGCTGGTAATGGACCCAGCCCGC